>NC_080571.1:318867684-318872684 GCF_030247185.1 Malaya genurostris | reverse complement strand
TTTTTGTATTTTTGTATTTTGTATTTTTGTATTTTGTATTTTTGTATTTTTGTATTTTTGTATTTTTGTATTTTTGTATTTTTGTATTTTTGTATTTTTGTATTTTTGTATTTTTGTATTTTTGTATTTTGTATTTTTTGTATTTTTGTATTTTTGTATTTTTGTATTTTTGTATTTTTTGTATTTTTGTATTTTTGTATTTTTGTATTTTTTGTATTTTTGTATTTTTGTATTTTTGTATTTTTGTATTTTTGTATTTTTGTATTTTTGTATTTTTGTATTTTTGTATTTTTGTATTTTTGTATTTTTGTATTTTTGTATTTTTGTATTTTGTATTTTGTATTTTTGTATTTTTGTATTTTTGTATTTTTGTATTTTTGTATTTTTGTATTTTTTGTATTTTTGTATTTTTGTATTTTTGTATTTTTGTATTTTGTATTTTTGTATTTTTGTATTTTTGTATTTTTGTATTTTTGTATTTTTGTATTTTTGTATTTTGTATTTTTGTATTTTTGTATTTTTGTATTTTTGTATTTTTGTATTTTTGTATTTTTGTATTTTTGTATTTTTTGTATTTTGTATTTTTGTATTTTTGTATTTTTGTATTTTTGTATTTTTTGTATTTTGTATTTTTGTATTTTTGTATTTTTGTATTTTTGTATTTTTGTATTTTTGTATTTTTGTATTTTTGTATTTTTGTATTTTTGTATTTTTGTATTTTTGTATTTTTGTATTTTTGTATTTTTGTATTTTGTATTTTTGTATTTTTGTATTTTTGTATTTTTGTATTTTTGTATTTTTGTATTTTTGTATTTTTGTATTTTTGTATTTTGTATTTTTGTATTTTTGTATTTTTGTATTTTTGTATTTTTGTATTTTTGTATTTGTGTATTTTTGTATTTTTTGTATTTTTGTATTTTTGTATTTTTGTATTTTTGTATTTTTGTATTTTTGTATTTTTGTATTTTTGTATTTTTTGTATTTTTGTATTTTGTATTTTTGTATTTTTGTATTTTTGTATTTTTGTATTTTTGTATTTTTGTATTTTTGTATTTTTGTATTTTTGTATTTTTGTATTTTGATTTTTGTGTATTTTTGTATTTTTGTATTTTTGTATTTTTGTATTTTTGTATTTGTATTTTTGTATTTTTGTATTTTTGTATTTTTGTATTTTGTATTTTTGTATTTTTGTATTTTTGTATTTTTGTATTTTTGTATTTTTGTATTTTTGTATTTTTGTATTTTGTATTTTTGTATTTTTGTATTTTTGTATTTTTGTATTTTTGTATTTTGTATTTTTGTATTTTGTATTTTGTATTTTTGTATTTTTGTATTTTTTGTATTTTTGTATTTTTGTATTTTGGTATTTTTGTATTTTTGTATTTTTGTATTTTTGTATTTTTGTATTTTTGTATTTTTGTATTTTTGTATTTTTGTATTTTTGTATTTTTGTATTTTTGTATTTTTTGTATTTTTGTATTTTTGTATTTTTTTGTATTTTTGTATTTTTGTATTTTTGTATTTTTGTATTTTTGTATTTTTGTATTTTTGTATTTTTGTATTTTGTATTTTTGTATTTTTGTATTTTTGTATTTTTGTATTTTTGTATTTTTGTATTTTTGTATTTTGTATTTTGTATTTTGTATTTTTGTATTTTTGTATTTTTTGTATTTTTGTATTTTTGTATTTTTGTATTTTTATATTTTTGTATGTATTTTTGTATTTTTGTATTTTTGTATTTTTGTATTTTTGTATTTTTGTATTTTTGTATTTTTGTATTTTTGTATTTTTGTATTTTTGTATTTTTGTATTTTTGTATTTTTGTATTTTTGTATTTTTGTATTTTTGTATTTTTGTATTTTTGTATTTTTGTATTTTTGTATTTTTGTATTTTTGTATTTTTGTATTTTTGTATTTTGTATTTTTGTATTTTTGTATTTTTGTATTTTTGTATTTTTGTATTTTTGTATTTTTTGTATTTTTGTATTTTTGTATTTTTGTATTTTTGTATTTTTGTATTTTTGTATTTTTGTATTTTTGTATTTTTGTATTTTTGTATTTTTGTATTTTTGTATTTTTGTATTTTTGTTTTTTGTATTTTTGTATTTTTGTATTTTTGTATTTTTGTATTTTTGTATTTTTGTATTTTTGTATTTTTGTATTTTTGTATTTTTGTATTTTTGTATTTTTGTATTTTTGTATTTTTGTATTTTTGTATTTTTGTATTTTGTATTTTTGTATTTTTGTATTTTTGTATTTTTGTATTTTTGTATTTTGTATTTTTGTATTTTTGTATTTTGTATTTTTGTATTTTTGTATTTTGTATTTTTGTATTTTTGTATTTTTGTATTTTTGTATTTTGTATTTTTGTATTTTTGTATTTTTGTATTTTTGTATTTTTGTATTTTTGTATTTTTGTATTTTTGTATTTTTGTATTTTTGTATTTTTGTATTTTTGTATTTTTGTATTTTTGTATTTTTGTATTTTGTATTTTTGTATTTTTGTATTTTTGTATTTTTGTATTTTTGTATTTTGTATTTTTGTATTTTTGTATTTTTGTATTTTTGTATTTTTGTATTTTTGTATTTTTGTATTTTTGTATTTTTGTATTTTTGTATTTTTGTATTTTTGTATTTTTGTATTTTTGTATTTTTGTATTTTGTATTTTGTATTTTTGTATTTTTGTATTTTGTATTTTTGTATTTTTGTATTTTTGTATTTTTGTATTTTTGTATTTTTGTATTTTTGTATTTTTGTATTTTTGTATTTTTGTATTTTTGTATTTTTGTATTTTTGTATTTTTGTATTTTGTATTTTTGTATTTTTGTATTTTTGTATTTTTGTATTTTTGTATTTTTGTATTTTTGTATTTTTGTATTTTTGTATTTTGTATTTTTGTATTTTTGTATTTTTGTATTTTGTATTTTTGTATTTTTGTATTTTTGTATTTTTGTATTTTTGTATTTTTGTATTTTTGTATTTTTGTATTTTTGTATTTTTGTATTTTTGTATTTTTGTATTTTGTATTTTTGTATTTTTGTATTTTTGTATTTTTGTATTTTTGTATTTTTGTATTTTTGTATTTTTGTATTTTTGTATTTTTGTATTTTTGTATTTTTGTATTTTTGTATTTTTGTATTTTTGTATTTTGTATTTTTGTATTTTGTATTTTTGTATTTTTGTATTTTGTATTTTTGTATTTTTGTATTTTTGTATTTTTGTATTTTTGTATTTTTGTATTTTTGTATTTTTGTATTTTTGTATTTTTGTATTTTTGTATTTTTGTATTTTTGTATTTTTGTATTTTTGTATTTTTGTATTTTTGTATTTTTGTATTTTTGTATTTTTGTATTTTTGTATTTTTGTATTTTTGTATTTTGTATTTTTGTATTTTTGTATTTTTGTATTTTTGTATTTTTGTATTTTTGTATTTTTGTATTTTTGTATTTTTGTATTTTTGTATTTTTGTATTTTTGTATTTTGTATTTTTGTATTTTTGTATTTTGTATTTTTGTATTTTTGTATTTTTGTATTTTTGTATTTTTGTATTTTTGTATTTTTGTATTTTTGTATTTTTGTATTTTTGTATTTTTGTATTTTTGTATTTTTGTATTTTTGTATTTTTGTATTTTTGTATTTTTGTATTTTGTTTTGTATTTTTGTATTTTTGTATTTTTGTATTTTTGTATTTTGTATTTTTGTATTTTTGTATTTTGTATTTTTGTATTTTTGTATTTTTGTATTTTTGTATTTTTGTATTTTTGTATTTTTGTATTTTTGTATTTTTGTATTTTGTATTTTGTATTTTGTATTTTTGTATTTTTGTATTTTTGTATTTTGTATTTTTGTATTTTGTTTGTATTTTGTATTTTTGTATTTTGTATTTTTGTATTTTTTGTATTTTTGTATTTTTGTATTTTTGTATTTTTGTATTTTGTATTTTGTATTTTTTGTATTTTTGTATTTTTGTATTTTTGTATTTTTGTATTTTTGTATTTTTGTATTTTTGTATTTTTGTATTTTTGTATTTTTGTATTTTTGTATTTTTGTATTTTTGTATTTTTGTATTTTGTATTTTGTATTTTTGTATTTTTGTATTTTTGTATTTTTGTATTTTTGTATTTTTGTATTTTTGTATTTTTGTATTTTTGTATTTTTGTATTTTTGTATTTTTGTATTTTTGTATTTTTGTATTTTTGTATTTTTGTATTTTGTATTTTTGTATTTTTGTATTTTTGTATTTTTGTATTTTTGTATTTTTGTATTTTTGTATTTTTGTATTTTTGTATTTTTGTATTTTTGTATTTTTGTATTTTTGTATTTTTGTATTTTTGTATTTTTGTATTTTTGTATTTTTGTATTTTTGTATTTTTGTATTTTTGTATTTTTGTATTTTTGTATTTTTGTATTTTTGTATTTTTGTATTTTTGTATTTTTGTATTTTTGTATTTTTGTATTTTTGTATTTTTGTATTTTTGTATTTTTGTATTTTTGTATTTTTGTATTTTTGTATTTTTGTATTTTTGTATTTTTGTATTTTTGTATTTTTGTATTTTTGTATTTTTGTATTTTTGTATTTTTTGTATTTTTGTATTTTTGTATTTTTGTATTTTTGTATTTTTGTATTTTTGTATTTTTGTATTTTTGTATTTTTGTATTTTTGTATTTTTGTATTTTTGTATTTTTGTATTTTTGTATTTTTGTATTTTTGTATTTTTGTATTTTTGTATTTTTGTATTTGTATTTGTATTTTTGTATTTTTGTATTTTTGTATTTTTGTATTTTTGTATTTTGTATTTTGTATTTTGTATTTTTGTATTTTTGTATTTTTGTATTTTTGTATTTTTGTATTTTTGTATTTTTGTATTTTTGTATTTTTGTATTTTTGTATTTTTGTATTTTTGTATTTTTGTATTTTATTTTGTATTTTTGTATTTTTGTATTTTTGTATTTTTGTATTTTTGTATTTTTGTATTTTTGTATTTTTGTATTTTTGTAT
>NC_080571.1:318860184-318862684 GCF_030247185.1 Malaya genurostris | reverse complement strand
TAACTATTCCAGCTTTGGAAGACAACATTTCCGAAGAAATTCGGGCTATTCCGGCCGAAATGCTCGAAAAAGTTGCCCAAAATTGGACTTTCCGAATGGACCACCTAAGACGCAGCCGCGGTCAACATTTAAATGAAATTATCTTCAAAAAGTAAATGTCATGTACCAATCTAACGTTTAAAATAAAGAACCGATGAGATTTTGCAAATTTTATGCGTTTTATTGTTTAAAAAAGTTCTCAAGCTCTTAAAAAATCACCCTTTACAAGTCAAACTTTTAACATCAGATTAAAAGAGGCCCTGAAAAATCAACCGCTAGCAATTTCCAAACGTCTACGAGCCATGGGAATGTTTCTGACAATAAGCTCCACAATAGTGAGTCATCGAACAAATCAAAAAGCGTTCGAAACACGCTGTCGAGTGCCCAATAAGAAGTGCTTAATCATTCGTCTTACTCATCAGACCAGGCTCCATCCAACAATCGTAACCCTTCCTCATTGTGCTACACACTATCTATGCAGCGCTTCGATTTTTATGAGAATTAGCAAAAATCGTTCAATAAAGAAGTTAGTCAATTCAACTGCAAGTCACTCACAAATTACCAGAAAAATTGAAAAAATGTATAGAAATCGATGGAAAATATTTAAAATAAAACAATCGAAATCGATCTTTTGCAATTAGCATGTTCTATTTACAAAAAAAAACTGTAAATTTATTCAGAGTACTCCTGGTAAGTTTCAAACAAAATGCTATTTTTATTTCGCTCCGGTAAAATTTCGGAAAAGTAAAATCGTCGTACCACTCATTCGGTACCCAATTTCCAACCTTTTGAATGAATGAACATTCGAATATGTTCAGCTTTGTACGGACGTCGCGCAGTTCTTCTATAGGTCATGGTGGTATCCTTCCCGTAAGAGAATATTCCACACAATGCAAACACCAATTTACCCTCTGACCCTGCTGAGTGGTGCTGTTTGATTAAGGAGTGTGTCGAAAAGTAGTTTGCAACATTGATTATTGAATAAAAAAGCGAAAAAAAACATATTTTGACATCAGTTTTCGATATATTGCAGAAAAATTACAGTATTTTTACTGATTGGGTATATTGCAGAAAATCCTAGTTTCTGTGAAACGCTCGCACTTTGGACTTGAAATTCTTCATTAAATTCTGCACAGTTACTTTTGTTACTTTCCTGGTGGCAGCTGTCCAGTTTTTTTCAACTCCTGCATGTTTTGGGACACTGTACCTTCCTTCCGAAAGTGCCGCTTGACAATTGCCCAATACCTTTCAATTGGCCGAAGATCCGGGCAGTTTCGGTGGGTTGATGTCCTTTTCCACGAATTGTACATTATTTTTTGACAACCACTGTAGAACGGAGTTGGCGTAGTGGGCTGAAGCCAAATCCGGCCAGAAGAGAGGAGGAGCCTTATGCTTTCTGTACAGTGACAGCATTCCCTTTTTCAAACATTCTTTCTTCGTGAAGAAAATCGACGACCGCAAACCACAGGTACAAATTGCTTGCCAGACCAACACCTTCTGCCCAAACTTTTCCATCGCCACCGTCGTGTCAGCGTCGTCCAGGTCCTGGTACACCGATTTCGTATAATATTGCGGTCCGGGCAGCACTCGAGAGTCTTCCTTGGCGTAAATTTCTTCGTCGATATACAGTTTTCGCACTCTTGTTTTGGCATGAACTGTACCAGGGACTTTTTCGGCGCCTTCTGTGTCTTGTACGTTTTCAGGGAGTTCCGAACTTTGATCCGTTGAATCATCCCGATGCTGGTGTTGAACTGCTTGGCCAAATTCCGCGTCGACGCCGATGGGTTTTTCCTGATGTACTCAACCACTTTTAAGTCCCGGCCGGGCTGGCTGGGACCCGTTTTCCTACCGGATCGGGGCAAATCCTTAATGGAAAGGGTCTCCCCCCCCCCCCCCCTCCACCCCCCACCCCCCCCCCCCCCCCCCACCCCCCAACCCCCCCCACCCCGCCCCCCACCCCCCGCCCCCCCCACCCCACCAACCCCCCGAACTTCTCGATAATATTTTTGACACTGGTGTGGTGCACTTTCACCCGTTTTGCATTTCGTTGTACGTGACACCACTTTCTGAGCACCAAGTGTGCAGAATTTTCTTTCGCGTTTCCGGATCAATTTGACTCATCATTGAAACGATAAACCGTACCGAAACCAATCCATTGCGCAGCTCTTATTGACATGTAAACAAAACATGTCACCGCAAAACACGCTGCAAAAAATTAAGCCATTTCAGAGTAATAATTGTTTGAATGTTGCTAACTAGTTATCGATACACTCCTTTTGAGTGCATCTCTTTTGCTTTTGGATGCTCTCTTGAGGGAAATAACTGAAAATAATTGGATGATTTGGTCAGCTCAGGACATTTCTGAGTTACATTCAACATACAGAGTAGGCTCAATTAAAAAAAGTACGAGACACGGCCGATCACGATGACATGAAACAAGCAATCATCTCTACGGTATTAA